>NW_026927467.1:0-30433 GCF_032062105.1 Saccostrea cuccullata | reverse complement strand
GATGGCCAGAATAATGTTCTAAACAATATGCATACTTTGAATTTTCGTAAAACGGCCCCATGAAGGACTTGTAGGAGTGGCCTCTAAATATTTCAATTTAGCATATCTCCACAACGAAGAGAAATCTCTGAATAAGTGTTGAACAAAAAATCTTCAAAATCACAAGACATTTTATTTGATACCAAGAAAAAGGGGCTGATTCCTTAAATTCGGGGCTCTGAGGGGCCAAATGTCTTTTATCTTCAACTCTTTCATGATCAATATTTTTTTATTCCATAATAAGAAGCAAACATATTCATCTTAACGATTTGCAACAATATTTCATAAAATTTTGATCATATTTTACGTAATAAGTGGTTGCAGAAGGGGCCAAAATGCTATATTTTTTTTTATGCTTTACGTCTCTAAAAGACTGAGTATTTTTTATAAGCCATATTGAACAAAAGATGTCCAAAATATTTTGATGAAAATCAGAAACTTAAAAATTAATAAGGAAAACTTAATGTCATTCTCTTTTGACGAATATCTCAGTCAAAATCACATCTCATCTTGTCGAGAAATTCAACGGAAGACCTACTCATTGCTCGCAACGAGATCTGATCTAGTTATTATTATTATTCTTTTTTTTCTTCTTTGTTCTCCGGTACTTTTTTGTCCGCGAGTGTTCTCAGAAACTGTTCATCCAACTGAGCTAAAACCTTTTTAGGGTTAATAGGTGTGTAGTGTAGGTGTGCGGAACGAAGGTCATTTTGCGCACATACGCATGCACGTGCGGGCGCGTGAAATGAGTGAAATGACTGATATACTTTATATAGCCATAACTTTTACATTTTTTGATGAAATACTTTAAAACTCATTATATGAGGATACATTAATAGTGTAGATAAGATGACATGGTCAAATTAGCACGAACTCACGCGCATGCACGTGCGCTTCGCTCTGATTGGCTGAAACAAAAATCTCAATATCTTTTTTGCTTTTCAACGAAATGCTTTGAAATTTTAAACATATTCATGCATGAGGATATACTATAATATGATATATAAAATTTTCACGAAAACACGCGCATGCACGTGCGCTGCAATCTGATTGGCTAAAAGTTTAAATGGCTATAACTCCCTTGTTTTTCAACCAAACAGGATGGGATTTAGAACATAGACAAACGTTATAGACTCCTACAAGAGGGTATGGTCATCATGCACATGCATGCACGTGTTTGCACGTGTACTTTGCTCTGTGATTGGCTGAAACAAAAATTTCAATATCTTTTTTGTTTTTAGACAAAATGCTTTGATATTTTAAACATAGTCATGCGTTATGATATCCTACAATACGATGTATAATATTTTTCATGAAATCACGTGCTTGCACATGCGCTGCAATCTGATTGGCTTAAACTTTAAATGGTTATAACTTCAATAGTATTCAACTAAACAGGATGGGATTTAGAACATAAATAGACACAATGAACTCCTACAAGATGGTATGGTCATTATGCACATGCATGCATGTGCGTGCATGTGAAATGAGTAAAATTAATAATACACTTAAATGAGCGTATTTTTAATACTTTTGGATTAAATGCTTAAATATTGAGTATATTTTAATACATTCAAAGTGTAGACAAGATGATATGGTCATTACGCACATGCGCTCGCGTGCAATGCTAAAATTGAAATATACTTGGTATACTTCTGGGAAAACGTTGTTAAAGACTAAAATACGTAGAGTTTGTCTTCTTTAATGAGGCTTACATGGAATATGGCACCAAAAGGGAGTTGGGGAGCGTTTGGGGAACATCTGTAACGGTCCCCGTTACAATTAGCCCTAGTTATTATCATGTTCCCCAAACGAAGTTGGGAACATATTGTTTTTACTCTGTTTCTTATTAAGGTCTTCCGTCTTCAGCGGAAGACCTTCTTGTTATTCTTAGGTTTCTTTTCCACTATTTTTATTATTATTATTATTAAGGTCTTCCGACTTCCTTCGGAAGACCTTATTGTTTTCCTTCTGTTTTTTATTATTATTATTATTATTATTATTCTATTTTCATAGTACAGCCTATCTCTCAGATATGCGTGGACAGATTTCAAAGATTTTCTCAGGGAAGATGCATTATGAGAATATCTCCAGACGTGTTTTTCATTTCTTCGAAATTCACTTCCGTTCGCGATTTTGGGGGATTTTTGTATTTTTTAAAAGGCATTTTGTCCAGCAGTTTTCTCGAGAACGGCTAAAGATATGAAAGTGAAACTCACTGAGGTGATAGAACGTCGAACTCCATTATGGGCAACGACCTTTATTTTTCGTCGTCGGCACTTCCGGTCGCACACGGAATGAATTCAAAAAGTCATATTGCTCAACTTTTTTGTTTTTCAATATTTTTCTTTAGTATTTACAGGGATTATAGTGTGTTGTATGAGAATTCTAAATATGTATTTAGTATCTTGATGCGTGCATCTATTGAATAGATATGATCAAACCAAACTTTGTCCCACTGTCGGGGGTTCGAATCCCGCTGTGGGCGTTGAATTTTTTTTTCTTTGTTTCTGTCTTTTTTCAGTTGCAAATAACTTTTCTCTCTTTTTTAACATGTACGGAAGATTTTGCCGATTTTTAAAAGCTATTTTTGAGATATTTTGAGGAATACCTGTAATAATTATGAGATATGTTGAGAGGCTGCTGTAAATGAACGAAAACGAAAAAATACATTCTGAAATTTTATGGAATGACGCAGCATAGAATTCGAACGAAAATCGGTCGGAAGACCTGCTTGTTGCACCAGCAACAAGAACGCATCTAGTTATTATTATTATTGTTTTTTTTTCTTACCGATTTTGTGTACACGATTTCTCGGAAACGGCTCGTTCGATTTTCATGAAACTTTCAGGACTGATAGAACATCAAACAAACCTGATATATAATTTTTTGTTTTGATGACGTCACTTCCGGTTTTGAGATTTCAGCGATTTAGTGATTTTCAGGGGGTCTCATTGTCCATCATTTTTCTCGAAAATGCCTTAAGACAGAAACATGAGATTTTCAGCGATGATAGAGGAACGTGTGCTCTTTTGTCACACACCATTCTTTTTCTCCGGAAGTGCCGCACGTCGGCGCTCGCTATGGCTCGAAAAAGTTCTATCAGGGACTAAGAAATTTTTGACACCTTTTCTGCAATATCTTTTTACATGTTAACATTTTGTAAAGACATATAGAACAAAACTTGTTGAGAATGTCACAATCTTTCGAAAGATATCAACAATAAGGGGCTGTCCCCTATAATAAAGGGCTGAAAGGGGCCGAAAGTTTTTCCTTTATATCTCAAAAAGTATTAAGAATTTGTAATACGTCAAAGAAGCAAAGTTGTTAAAAATATCAAGCTTTACCCCGTCAAAATTCGTCCGGCGACGTCACTTCCGGTCAAACCGGAAGTAGTTAAAAATTGCTTATTTTTGCCGTTCTTGACAGGTTTTTGGGTAACATATGTCACTGGAAGCTTAAATCTTAATTTTCCGTCCGTTGACGTCACTTCCGGTCAAACCGGAAGTAGCCAAAAATGGCTTAATATTGCATTAATTACTATAGATTTGGAGGATTAAACCATTTTTGAACTTGATTACTCTTTTTTTTAAAAAAAAGAAAGTTACAGATGTACTTCCGGTCAAACAGGACGGAAGACCTATTCGTTGCTTTGCAACGAGCTCGGCTCTAGTTATTATTATTATTGTTTTTTTTTTCTTACCGATTTTGTGTGCACGATTTCTCGGAAACGGCTCGTTCGATTTTGATGAAACTTTCAGGACTGATAGAACATCAAACAAACCTGATATATAATTTTTTGTTTTGATGACGTCACTTCCGGTTTTGAGATTTCAGCGATTTAGTGATTTTCAGGGGGTCTCATTGTCCATCATTTTTCTCGAAAATGCCTTAAGACAGAAACATGAGATTTTCAGCGATGATAGAGCAATGTGTGCTCTTTTGTCACACACCACTCTTTTTCTCCGGAAGTGCCGCACGTCGGCGCTCGCTATGGCTCGAAAAAAGTTCTATCAGGGACTTAGAAATTTTTGACACCTTTTCTGCAATATCTTTTTACATGTTAACATTTTGTCTTGACAGGTTTTTGGGTAACATATGTCACTGGAAGCTTAAATCTGAATTTTTCGTCCGTCGACGTCACTTCCGGTCAAACCGGAAGTAGCCAAAAATGGCTTAATATTGCATTAATTAATATAGATTTGGAGGATTAAACCATTTTTGAACTTCATAAAGTACTCTTTTTTTTATTAATGAAAGTTACAGATGCACTTCCGGTCAAGCAGGACGGAAGACCTACTCGTTTGCAACGAGCTCGGCTCTAGTTATTATTATTTTTCTTCTTCTTCTTCTTCTTCTTCTTCTTCCTGGGTACTTTTTTGTCCGGGAGTGATCTTGTAAACTACACATCCGACTTAGGTAAAACCTTTTTTAGGGTCAGTAGGCATGTTATGTAGATTTGCGGAACGAAGGTCATTTTGCGCGCACGTGCTTGCAAGAGCGTGCACGTGCAACACGTGAAATGACCGATTTAATTGATATAGGCGTAACTTTTTAAATTTTTGATTAAATGCTTTGAAACTTATAATATAAGGATATATTAGTAGCATAGACAATATGACATGGTCAATATAGCAAGATCTCACGCGCATGCACGTGCGCTTCGCTCTGATTGGCTGAAACTAAAGTCTCAATATCTTTCTTGTTTTTTGACGAAATCCTTTGAAATTTTGAACATAGCCATGCATTAGGATATCCTACAGCATGATATATAGCAATTATCATGAAAACACGTGCATGCACGTGCGCTGCAATCTGATTGGCTTAAACTTTAAATAGCTATAACTCCCTTAGTTTTCAACCAAACAGGATGGGATTTGGAAAATAGATAGATATAATGGACTACTACAAGAAGGTATGGTCACCATGCACATGCATACACGTGTGTGTGCGTGCGCTGCAATCTGATTGGCTGAAACTTTAAACAGCTATAACTTCCTTAGTTTTCAACCAAACAGAATGGGATTTAGAACATAGATAGATGTAATGGACATCTACAAGTAAGTATGGTCACCATGCTCATGTATGCACGTGCGTGCACGTGAAATGAGCAAAATCAAAAATACACTTGAATAATTTTTTAATACTTTTGGATGAAATACTTTAATATTTAGTATATCAAAATATAAAGATTGTGTAGGCAAGATGATATGGTCATTACGCACATGCATTCACATGCGCACGCATGCAATGCTAAAATTTGAATGAACTTGGTACACTTCTGTGTAAACGTTGTTAAAGTCTCAAATGCATAGAGTTTGTCTTAATTAATGAAGCCTACAGGGAATATGGCACCAAAAGGGAGTTGGGGAGCGTTTGGGGAACATCTGTAACGGTCCCCGTTACAATTAGCACTAGTTATTATTCTTTTTTCTTCTTATTTGTTCTCCGGTACTTTTTTGTCCGCGAGTGTTCTCAGAAACTGTTCACCCAACTAAGCTAAAACCTTTTTAGGGTTAATAGGTGTGTAGTGTAGGTGTGCGGAACGAAGGTCATTTTGCGCGCATACGCCTGCACGTGCGTGCGCGTGATATGAGTGAAATTATCGATATATTTAATATAGCTATAACTTTAACATTTTTTAATTAAATGATTTGAAACTTATTATATAAAGAAATATTAATAGTGTAGATAATATGACACTGTCAAATTAGCACGAACTCACGCGCATGCACGTGCGCTTCGCTCTGATTGGCTGAAACAAAAATCTCAATATCTTTTCAGTTTTTTGACGAAATAATATGAAATTTAAAATACAGGCATACTTTAGGATGCTTTACAATATGATATATAACAATTTTCTTGAAAACACACGCATGCACGTGCGCTGCAATCTGATTGGCTTAAACTTTAAATGGCTATAACTCCCTTGTTTTTCACCCAAACAGGATGGGATTTAGAACATAGACAGATATAACAAACTCCTACAAGAAGGTAAGGTGATCATGCACATACATGCACGTGCGTCCACGTGCGCTTCGCTCTGATTGGCTGAAACAAAAATCTCAATATCTTTTCTGTTTTTTGACGAAATGCTATGAAATCTAAAATATATACATACTTTAGGATGTACTACAATATGATATATAACAATTGTCGTGAAAACACGCTCATGCACGTGCGCTGCAATCCTATTGGCTAAAACTGGAAATGGCTTTAACTCCCTTGTTTTTCAGCCAAACAGGATGGGATTTAGAACATAGACAGACATAACAGACTCCTACAAGAAGGTATAGTTTCCATGCAAGTGCATGCACGTTTGTGCACGTGAAATGAGTAATATTAAAAATACGCTTAAATGAGTGTATTTTTAATACTTCTTGATTAATTGAGTTGATATTAAAATATATAAATAGTGTAGACAAGATGATACGGTCATTACGCACATGCATTCAGATGAGCACGCGTGCAATGCTAAAATTTAAATATATTTTGTATTCTTCTGGGAAAACGTCGTTTAAGTCTAAATTGCATGAAGTGTGTCTTATTTAATAGCGCTTACAGGGAATATGGCACCAAAAGGGAGTTGGGGAGCGTTTGGGGAACATCTGTAACGGTCCCCGTTACAATTAGCCCTAGTTATTATTATTATTATTAAGGTCTTCCGTCTTCAGCGGAAGACCTTCTTGTTATTCTTCGGTTTCTTTTTCACTTTTTTTCTTACCTATTATTATTCTTTTTTTTCTTACCGATTTTGTGCACGCGATTTCTCGAAAACGGCTCGATAGATTTTCATGAAACTTTCAGGACTCATGTAACATTACTTGAACTTGATTCTTTTTTTCCGATTTGATGACGTCACTTCCGGTCCGGAAATATTGGCGATTTTATGATTTTTGAAGGGTCAGGTTGTCCGCGAACGTTCTAAAAAATGGCTATAGATAGAAACGTGAAAATTTCAGGTATGATAGTCCTAAGTCTATAAATGTGCAAAATATATTTCATTTTTATCGGAAGTGCCGCACGTTGGGGCTCGCTAGGACCCGAAAATTGTCGTATCGCGAATTTCAAAATTTTTAAGACCTTTTCTACGATATTTTTTTACCTGGACATATTTTGATAAAACATATAGAACAAAATAAGTGTAGAATTCCAAGATCTTTTAAATGATATCTCAAAAAAAGGGCTGGCCCCTAAAATTAGGGACCTAGAGGGGCCGAACGTTTTTCATTTGTATCTCAAAAAGTATTGAGAATTTGTAATACGTCAAAGAAGCAAAGTTGTTCAAAATGTCAAGCTTAATCTACGGGCGTCGACAAAATATGTCCAACGACGTCACTTCCGGCCAAACCGGAAGTAGTCGGAAAACGCGTATTTTGGCCTTTCTTGACAAGTTTTCGGGTATCCTATGTCACTGGGAACATAAAAATTAATTTTCCATCCGTCGTCGTCACTTCCGGTCAAACCGGAAGTAGCAAAAAATGCCGTATTTTGTATTAATTAACATAGCTATTGAGGATTCAATCAAATTTTGGGCGTTATTTCTCATTTTCGTTAAAAATGAAAACTACTTCCGGTCAAACAGGACGGAAGACCCACTCGTTGCTTTGCAACGAGCTTTGCTCTAGTTATTATTATTAAGGTCTTCCATCTTCACGGAAGACCTTATAGTGATTCTATTGTTTCTTCTTATTAAGGTCTTCCGTCTTCACGGAAGACCTTATAGTGATTCTATTGTTTCTTATTAAGGTCTTCCGTTTCCAACGGAAGACCTTATTGTTTTCGTTCGGTTTCTTTTTCCCTATTATTATTATTATTATTTTTCTTCCAACCGATTTTGTGCAAGCGATTTCTCAGAGATGGCTCGTCCGATTTATACCAAACTTTCAGATCTGAAAGATATTCAATTGATCTTGATAGGTTTTTTTTCTTTTTGATGATCTCACTTCCGGTCGTGAGATATGGTGGATTTTCTGATTTTCAGAGGGTCGGCTTGTCCAGGAAACTCCTCCGAAACGACTTAAGATATCAACTTAAGATTTTCAGTGAAAGTAAAGGAAGGTTTGGTGAGTTGTAATTGGGTCTCCAAATCTTTCTAGCGCAAAAGGCGCCGGAGCTCGGTAGGGCCCGAAAAAATGTCTCAGAAATATCTCACAAAAATTGACACATTTTGTTTCATATCTTCATACGCGTTCATAATTTGTTAAAGCATATTGAAGAAAAAATGTGCAAAATCACAAGGCCTTTCATTTGATGTCAAAAAAGTGGAGCTGACCCCTAAAATAAGGGGCTCAGAGGGGCCAGAAGTCTTTTATCTATAACTCCCTAATGATCAATATTTTGTTATACATTACAGAAGCAAAAGTATTTATCTTAACTATTTGCAACAACATATGATACAATTTTGATCATATGTTACGTAATTAGGGGTCACAAGGGGCCAGAATGTCAAATCTTTGACGCTTCATATCTCGAAAAGGGTGAATATTTTGATAAGCAATATTGAACAAAAGATGGCTAGATTAATGTGCTAAACAATATGCATACTTTGAATTTTTGTAAAACGGCCCCATTAAGGACTTGTAGGAGTGGCCCCTAAATATTTATATAAAGCATATCTCCTAAACGAAAAGAAATCTCTGAATAGGTGTAGAACAAAAAGTCTTTGAAATCACAAGACCTTTCGTTTGATATCAAGAAAAAGGGACCGACTCCTCAAATAAGGGGCTCAGAGGGGCCAGAAGTCTTTTATCTTTAACTCTTTAATGATCAATATTTTGTGATGCATTACAGAAGCAAAGATGTTCATATTAACGATTTGCAACAATATATGATACAATTTTGATCATATGTTACGTAATTAGGGGTCACAAGGGGCCAGAATGTCAAATCTTTGACGCTTCATATCTCGAAAAGGGTGAATATTTTGATAAGCAATATTGAACAAAAGATGACTAGATTAATGTGTTAAATAATATGCATACTTTGAATTTTTGTAAAACGGCCCCATTAAGGACTTGTAGGAGTGGCCCCTAAATATTTATATAAAGCATATCTCCTAAACGAAACGAAATCTCTGAATATGTGTAGAACAGAAAGTCTTTGAAATCACAAGACCTTTCGTTTGACATCAAGAAAAAGGGGCCACCTCCTCAAATTAAGGGCTGCAAGGGGCCAGAAGTCTTTCATCTTAAACTCTTTAATGATCAAAATTTAAAGATGAATTTTAGAAGCAAGATGTTCATATTAACGATTTGCAACGATAAATTATAAAATTTTGATCATATGTTACGTAATAAGGGGTCACAAGGGGCCAGAATGTCAAATCTTTGACGCTTCATATCTCGAAAAGGGGGAAAATTTTGATAAGTAATATTGAAGAAAGGATGGTCAGAATAATGTGCTAAACAATATGCATACTTTGAATTTTTGTAAAACGGCCCCATTAAGGACTTGTAGGAGTGGCCCCTAAATATTTATATAAAGCATATCTCCTAAACGAAAAGAAATCTCTGAATAGGTGTAGAACAAAAAGTCTTTGAAATCACAAGACCTTTCGTTTGATATCAAGAAAAAGGGACCGATTCCTAAAATAAGGGGCTCAGAGGGGCCAGAAGTCTTTTATCTTTAACTCTTTAATGATCAATATGTTGTGATGCATTACAGAAGCAAAGGTGTTCATATTAACGATTTGCAACAATATATGATACAATTTTGATTTTATGTTACGTAATTAGGGGTCACAAGGGGCCAGAATGTCAAATCTTTGACGCTTCATATCTCGAAAAGGGTGAATATTTTGATAAGCAATATTGAACAAAAGATGGCTAGATTAATGTGCTAAATAATATGCATACTTTGAATTTTTGTAAAACGGCCCCATTAAGGACTTGTAGGAGTGGCCCCTAAATATTTATATAAAGCATATCTCCTAAACGAAAAGAAATCTCTGAATAGGTGTAGAACAAAAAGTCTTTGAAATCACAAGACCTTTCGTTTGACATCAATAAAAAGGGGCCGACTCCTCAAATTAGGGGCTGAGAGGGGCCAGAAGTCTTTTATCTTTAACTCTTTCATGATCAATATTTTGTAATGCATTACAAAAGCAAAGATGTTCATACTAACGATTTGCAACAATATATGATACAATTTTGATCATATGTTACGTAATTAGGGGTCACAAGGGGCCAGAATGTCAAATCTTTGACGTTTCATTCCTCGAAAAGGGTGAATATTTTGATAAGCAATATTGAACAAAAGATGGCTAGATTAATGTGTTAAACAATATGCATACTTTGAATTTTTGTAAAATGGCCCCATTAAGGACTTGTAGGAGTGGCCCCTAAATATTTATATAAAGCATATCTCCTAAATGAAACGAAATCTCTGAATAGGTGTAGAACAAAAAGTCTTTGAAATCACAAGACCTTTCGTTTGACATCAAGAAAAAGGGGCCACCTCCTCCAATTAGGGGCTGCGAGGGGCCAGAAGTCTTTCATCTTAAACTCTTTAATGATCAAAATTTAAAGAGGAATTTTAGAAGCAAGATGTTCATATTAACGATTTGCAACGATAAATTATAAAATTTTGATCATATGTTACGTAATAAGGGGTCACAAGGGGCCAGAATGTCAAATCTTTGACGCTTGATATCTCGAAAAGGGGGAAAATTTTGATAAGTAATATTGAAGAAAGGAACGTCAGAATAATGTGCTAAACAATATGCATACTTTGAATTTTTGTAAAACGGCCCCATTAAGGACTTGTAGGAGTGGCCCCTAAATATTTATATAAAGCATATCTCCTAAACGAAAAGAAATCTCTGAATAGGTGTAGAACAAAAAGTCTTTGAAATCACAAGACCTAACGTTTGATATCAAGAAAAAGGTGCCCTCTCATCAAATTAGGGGCTCAGAGGGGCCAGAAGTCTTTAACTCTTTAATGATGCATATTTTGTATTAAGTATACATTTTGAGAAGCAAAGATATTCATTTTAACGATATGCAACAATATGTTATAATATTTTGATCATATGTTATGTAATAAGGGATCGCCAGGGGCCAAAATGCTTTATTATGTTCCCCAAACGAAGTTGGGGAACATATTGTTTTTACTCTGTTTCTTATTATTATTATTCTTATTATTTTTCTTCCTGGGAAAATTTTGTCCGCGAGTGATCTTGTATACTACACATCCGACTTAGGTGAAACCTTTTTAGGGTAATGTAACAATCACTATTGCACTTGCGTATATAATTTGAATTTCCCGCGTTTTGTCCCTATGCATACTATTCCCATAAGTCCTTGCAAAATAGCTTAGCCGACCAGAACAATTGAGGCCTGGTCATTCCCGGCAGAGAAGCGTAGCTGCAGACACGTTTCTGATTCGAAGCAGCTAGTATATGTACATAGCAGCAGTACATGCAATATTTTGACACTGGCACGGAGACAGGTCCGTGCGTCATGGATATTGGTATGACCTGTGCTTGATACATAGACTGAGCTGAGGGGATCATTGTGAGGCGAAAGGTTCCAGGGACTAAGACCCGGAAGAGTGCTGTGCGTGGATCCAAATATTTGTTGGTGAACGGATAACAGATAAGTCTATCCAAGAAACTTTGAGTTAGCGCTTTATAAGAAAAGGCAAACTTTTGATTTCATTCCTGCATCGAGGATGAGGATGATGTTGATGATGATGATCGTGATGATGACGAGGATAATCTATGATCTGTGAACATGTTTGGCATTAATAACTGAATTAGATACCCGGGGTGATTGGCTGATTAATGAATTTGTTAATTGGGTAATTGTTGATTACCAATTGTTGTTTTTTCTTTGTTTAATTGTTTAATAGTGAGAAAGAGGGTGTGAATTTGTGTGTGGTAAGTTTGTGTGAGATCTTTGTTATTATTATTTTTTTTTTTGTAAATAAATTTATTAAACTTATTGAACTTGTGTGATTCTTGGAGATAGCCAGCTTGACCACGTGACATTTGGTGGCAGCGGTGGGATTGCTGACCGTCCCCAAATTACACATTTTCACTAAGTAGGTGTAGGTTTGCCAAGTAGTTGTAAATATACGTTAGGTTAGTGGTAGTAGTTACTCTTGGGATTCCTGTATAGTTACACAGAGGTAAGTGAAAGTATGGTTCTCCCTTACATAGGTTAAAGGTAAGGTGACGTGAGACATATTTCTTAATTAGAAAGAATATTATCCTTGGATCATTAAAGTCTTTGGTAAGGTGGCTCAGTACCCATAGGCACGATGACAACCATCAAGGAGATGAAGGAACTCTTGGAAGTTGGGACGCAAATGGGACTCAAGGATGCAGAACTTCAACAGTTTGTGAACAATGAACAGGCAAGACTTAGAGACGAACGTGAGAAAGATCGTGCAGAACGTATGGCTAAACAGGAGCGCGAATATCAGCTGGAACTCGAATCCATGAAGGAACAAAACGCTGAGGCTGAACACAAGAGGAAAATTGAAGAAATGGAAATAGATCACAGATTTCAAATGATGGCAGCAGAGAGATCACATAAAGTTCTTGAGTCAACTGCGCTACATCACACTGAAACACAACAACCTGTTAGAGGACCAAAATTACCAGCGTTTGATGAGGTAAAAGACAACATCGACGCGTACATACAGCGATTTGAAAGATACGCTATCTCACAGCAATGGCAAAGACAAAATTGGGGAGCTCACTTGAGTGCACTTCTAAAAGGAAAAGCGTTGGATGTGTTCGCTAGATTACCACCAGACAGTGCGTTGGACTTTGATGAACTTAAGAAAGCACTGATGAAACGGTTTGACATGACTGAGGATGCATTCAGAAAGAAATTCAGATCTTCAAAACCTGATGGTAGTGAAACCTTTATTCAGTTTTCAACTAGACTTGAAAGTTACATGGAACGATGGATGGAGTTATCGAAAACAGTTAAGACTTATGAAGGACTCAAAGATTTGATGTTACGTGAACAATTCATTTTGTGTTGTAACAAAGAACTTTCCTTATTCTTGAAGGAACGAATTCCTCCTTCTATTCAGGATATGGCCAGATATGCTGATCAGTATGTTGAGGCGAGAGCAACTTGTTCATCAGCTGTTACCCAAAGACCGATCTTCGACAAGAAAGTTTCCTTTGGAAAGCAATTATCTTTTCCAAGTTCTAGTGAAGGAACCAAAACCAGTGGTGGAATCAAGTGTTTTAATTGTGATAAATACGGACACAAGCAGTTTGATTGTCCTTTGAGGAAGTCATCAGCAATTAAGACAAACACACAGGAAAAATTTGATAGACCACAGAAACCACAACAGGGATTCAACAAAAATGGACGTCGCTTTTCGCAAGGAAAAGAACACGACTCTTCTCATGTTGGTGCGCATAAGCCGCAAAGTGACATTAATTCAGTTGATGATGGAGTGATGCCAGTTGTGAAAGGATGTGTTGGCGATAAACTTGTGACAGTGTTATGAGATACCGGATGTCGTGGTGCGGTGATTCGGAAAAGTCTGGTTACGTCAAACCAACTGACTGGAAAAACTCACAAATGCATGCTTGCTGACGGAAGTGTAGTAGATGCAGATGTTGCGATAGTTGAAGCTGACACACCATATTTTACTGGAACAATTGAAGTCTCATGCTTCGAAACACCGATGTTTGATCTGATTCTTGGGAATTTTGATGGTGTTCGGAAACCAGACAACCCGGATATTCATTGGATGAAAACTTCTAAACCTTCATTTGCTGTTGAGACACGCAGTCAACTTAAGAAGAAGCAGTTACCCTATAAACCATTGAGGGTTCCTGAAACTCTACAAGATGTATCACGTGATGAGATGTTAAGTGAACAGACGAAAGACGATTCGTTAAGCAAGAGTTGGGACATTGCTAAGCAAGGGACAGTAAAGGAGCTCGGTGATGGAGGTTCAACCAGGATGTTTATACGGAAGCAATTACTCTACAGAGAATTCAGTAGTCCAAAGGTGTCAAATGGAAAGACGTATCGACAGTTGATGGTTCCGAAGAAGTATAGACCAATGGTTATGAAGATGGCTCATGAATGTCTTATGGCAGGACATTTGGGTGTTAAGAAGACTACAGATAGAATACTAGCAGAATTCTTTTGGCCAGGAGTACAAGCAGATGTCAAGCGATTTTGTCGTTCGTGTGACGTATGCCAACGAACAATACCTAAGGGAAGAGTACCTGCAGTTCCTCTTGGACAAATGCCCATGATATCAGAACCATTTCAACGCATAGCTGTGGATATTGTTGGTCCGCTTCAGCCAGTCACAGACAGAGGAAATCGATATATCCTCACTATTATAGACTATGCGACCAGGTATCCAGAAGCTGTGGCACTTAAAGGAATCGAAACGGAACGAGTTGCAGAGGCGCTTGTAGACGTTTTCAGCAGAGTTGGTGTTCCTTCAGAAATGCTTACAGACCAAGGATCGCAGTTTACATCTGAGGTTATGAAGGAAGTAAGCAGATTGCTGTCACTCAAACGCCTAACTACAACGCCGTATCACCCGATGTGCAACGGCCTTGTTGAAAAATTCAACGGTACGTTAAAGCAGATGTTGAAGCGCATGTGTGCTGAACGCCCGAGAGACTGGGATAAGTACCTCAACGCACTTCTCTTCGCTTATCGAGAGATACCTCAAGAGAGCCTTGGATTTTCACCCTTTGAGCTACTCTATGGTCGATCAGTGCGTGGTCCGATGATGATACTCAAGGAGTTGTGGACCAAGGACATACCAGACAGTGAGGTGAAGACTACTTACCAATATATACTAGACTTAAAGGAGAAACTTGAAGAGACATGTAAGATTGCTCATCAACAATTGGAAAAAGCAAGGAAGCATCAGAGAAAGCATTACAATAAGAGAACAAGGGATCGAAGGATGAAAGTTGGTGACCAAGTACTTGTTCTACTTCCGACAAAGTCAAATAAACTCTTGATGCAGTGGCGAGGACCATATAAAGTTGTGCAGAAAGTTGGCGATATGGATTACAAAGTTGAGATGGGAAGTAAAGTAAAGACACTTCACGCGAATTTGTTGAAACAGTACATTCCTCGTGAGGAAATACACTGTGGAGTTCTTACAACTTGCGCCATATCACTTATTGACTTCAGTGAAGAGGGAACACTTGATGAGCAGAATTCAATGATGTTACCAACAGATACTCAGACAGAAACAGTGTCAGATGTACGTTTCAATGAGGGACTGGAAGCTGATAAACTAGAATCGGTGAAATCTTTGTGCGAGTCGTATGCTGATGTTCTCACTGACGTTCCAGGAATGACTACACTAGTTAAGCATAAGATTGAACTGACATCATCAAATCCAATACGGGTGAAGCAGTATCCTATTCCTTTCAATACCGAGGGTGTCATAAAGGAAGAAGTGGAGAAGATGTTACAGTTGAATGTTATAGAACCATCTGTCTCACCATATTCATCACCGGTAGTCATAGCTAGGAAAAAGGACGGAACAAACAGATTCTGCATAGACTTTCGTAGACTAAACTCTATTACAGTCTTTGACGCCGAGCCTATGCCGAACACAGAGAGTATATTTTCAAAGATGACAGGGAAGAAGTTTGTTTCGAAATTGGATTTGAGTAAAGGGTACTGGCAAGTTCCTATGGAAGAAGATAGTAAAGCTCTCACAGCCTTTTCAACATCGTCTGGTTTGTATCAATTTCGTACTATGCCATTCGGATTAGTGAATGCGCCGGCGACGTTTAGCCGACTGATGAGGAAACTTCTACACGGCATGGTGGGGGTTGACAACTTCATAGACGATATCATCGTATACTCAGATACTTGGGAGGAACATCTGATGGCACTGAGAGAGTTATTCACCAGACTTAGGAAAGCAGGACTTACAGCGCGACCGTCTAAGTGTTTCATAGGATATGATCAGATAGACTGTTTAGGACACATAGTAGGTGACCAGAGACTAAAACCAGATTTAAACAAGATAGAAGCTATTCGAAATGCTCCAGTACCCATGACAAAGAAGCAGGTTAGATCGTTCTTGGGGTTGGCAGGATTCTACAGAAGATTCATACCAAATTTTTCAGCGATTGCCGTCCCACTGTCAGATTTGACAAAGAAAGGACAACCCAACAAAGTAGTTTGGACAGACATTCAGCAACGTTCATTCGATACACTGAAAAAGATGTTATCCTCAGAACCAATTCTGAAACTTCCAGACTTCAGTGAAGTATTTATCTTACGAACAGATGCTGCAGATGACGGACTAGGAGCAGTTCTTTTGCAGGAAGAACATGGAGAGAAGCTTCCAGTAGCTTACGCAAGCA
Organism: Saccostrea cuccullata; assembly: GCF_032062105.1. Taxonomy (NCBI): domain Eukaryota; kingdom Metazoa; phylum Mollusca; class Bivalvia; order Ostreida; family Ostreidae; genus Saccostrea; species Saccostrea cuccullata. The sequence continues at coordinate 14,055 of NW_026927467.1, read as the reverse complement.
GAAAACTGCAACCCAGAGAGAGATCATACGCTGTTATAGAGAAGGAATGCTTAGCAGTAGTATGGGGAATTCAGAAGTTCCATCAATATCTTTATGGACGTGAGTTTGTATTGGAGACTGACCATCAGCCATTAACATACCTTAACAAGTCCAAAACAGAGAACTCGAGGTTAATGCGCTGGGCTCTACAATTACAACCTTATCGGTTCCGGATAGAAGCTATAAAGGGAGGCCAAAACGTCGGCGCAGATTACCTTAGTCGCCAATAATCAGCTAAGGAGAAATTAGCCAGGTTTGTATTCAGAATTTTGTAAATACGTTCAGTTATTTCAAAATTGTTAGGGCAAGTTAGTAGTGATTGTTGTTTTAAAAAAATGTTACCATTTTTTAATTAAGGGGGGAGGTGTGTAACAATCACTATTGCACTTGCGTATATAATTTGAATTTCCCGCGTTTTGTCCCTATGCATACTATTCCCATAAGTCCTTGCAAAATAGCTAAGTCGACCAGAACAATTGAGGCCTGGTCATTCCCGGCAGAGAAGCGTAGCTGCAGACACGTTTCTGATTCGAAGCAGCTAGTATATGTACATAGCAGCAGTACATGCAATATTTTGACACTGGCACGGAGACAGGTCCGTGCGTCATGGATATTGGTATGACCTGTGCTTGATACATAGACTGAGCTGAGGGGATCATTGTGAGGCGAAAGGTTCCAGGGACTAAGACCCGGAAGAGTGCTGTGCGTGGATCCAAATATTTGTTGGTGAACGGATAACAGATAAGTCTATCCAAGAAACTTTGAGTTAGCGCTTTATAAGAAAAGGCAAACTTTTGATTTCATTCCTGCATCGAGGATGAGGATGATGTTGATGATGATGATCGTGATGATGACGAGGATAATCTATGATCTGTGAACATGTTTGGCATTAATAACTGAATTAGATACCCGGGGTGATTGGCTGATTAATGAATTTGTTAATTGGGTAATTGTTGATTACCAATTGTTTTTTTTCTTTGTTTAATTGTTTAATAGTGAGAATGAGGGTGTGAATTTGTGTGTGGTAAGTTTGTGTGAGATCTTTATTATTATTATTTTTTTTTTGTAAATAAATTTATTAAACTTATTGAACTTGTGTGATTCTTGGAGATAGCCAGCTTGACCACGTGACAGGTAAGTAGGCATGTTATGTAGATTTGCGGAATCAAGGTCATTTTGCGCGCACGTGCTTGCAAGAGCGCGCACGTGCAAAACTTAAAATGACCAATATACAATGGATATAACCGTAACTTTTCTATTTTGTGACGAAATGTTTTGAAACTTATAAAGTAAGGATATATTAGTAGTAAGCACAAGATGGCATGGTCAAAATAGCAAGATTGCACGCGCATGCACGTGCGCTTCGCTCTGATTGGCTGAAACTAAAGTCTCAATATCTTTTTTGTTTTTTGATAAAATCATTTGAAATTTTGAACATAGTCATACATTAGGGAGATCTACAGACTGTAAGATAAGATTTATCATGAATGCATGTGCATGCACATGTGCTTGCAAGAGCTCGCACGTGCAACACGAGAAATGTCCAATATAATTTATACCGACGTAACTATTTAAATTATTGATGAAATGCTTTGAAACTCATATTATAAGTATATATTAGAAGCATAGACAAAATGACGTGGTCAAAAAAGTAAGACCTCACGCGCATGCACGTGCGCTTCGCTCTGATTGGCTGGAACTTAAGTCTCAATATCTTTCTTGTTTCTTGTCATAATCCTTTGAAATTTTGAACATAGACCTAAATTATGAAGATCTACAGCATGATGTATAAGAATTTTCATGAAAGCATGCGCATGCCCGCGTGCTGCAATCTGATTGGCTGAAACTTTAAATGGCTATATCTCCTTTGTTTTTTGACGAAATGCTTTAATATCTAAAACATAGTCATGAATTAGGATATCCTACAATATGATATAGAATAAAAGTCATGAAATCACGCGCATGCACGTGTGCTGCAATCTGATTGGCTTAAACTTGAAATGGCTATAACTCCCTTGTTTATCAACCAAACAGGATGGGATTTAGAATATATATAGATATAAGGGACTCCTACAAGAAGGTATGGTCATCATGCACGTGCACGCACGTGCGTGCATTTGGAACGAGTGAAATGAAAAATACACTTGAAAGAGTGATTTTTCTTACTTTTGGACTGAATGCTTTAATATATTGTATATTAAAATATGTAGATAGTGTAGACAAGATGATATGATCATAACGCACATGCATTCACATGCGCACGGGTGCAATGCTAAAATTTAAATATAATTGGTATCTTTCTGAGAAAACGTTGTTAAAGTCAAAAATGCACAGAGTTTGTCTTATTTAATGAAGCTTACAGGGAATATGGCACCAAAAAGGAGTTGGGGAGCGTTTGGGGAACATCTGTAACGGTTCCCGTTACAATTAGCACTAGTTTTTTATGCTTTACATCTCGAAAAGGGGGAGTATTTTTATAAGCAATATTGAACAAAAGATGTTCAGAATATTGGATAAAAAAACAGAAACTTTAAATTTAATGAAGAAAAACTTAATGTCATTCTCTTTTAACGAATATCTCAGTCAAAATCACATCTCATCTTATCTAGAAATTTAACGGAAGACCTACTCGTTGCTCGCAACGAGATCGTATCTAGTTATTATTTTTATTATTCTTTTTATTATTTTTTTGACTTTCTAATTTTGTGCACTCGATTTCTCGAAGACTACTCAATGGAATGACGTGAACTTTTCAGGAAAGATGTGTCGGAACATGAATTTTGTATATCCGAGAGAAAATTTGGAAACTCACTTCCGGTGCCAAGTTACGGACAATTTCCTGAAATTAAAATGACATTTTGTCCGCGATTAAACTCAAAATCGGTAAAAGATATCAACATGAAACTTTCAGGGATTATAGATAGTGATATATACCATCCAGGACGCGACACTTTGTTCATCGTCGGTACTTCTTGTCGTTAGGAGAAGCGAATTAAAAAATCGTATTTTCTAACTTTTTTGTTTTTCAAAATTTTTTATTTATTTTTGGAATGATAATAGAGACCCTTTGATCGATGCTTACTATATAAGTTGTTTGGCTATTGGTTAATCAGAACTCTAGATATTAATATTTGAAAATCTGAAGCGGACCCAAGATGGCGGCTGTCTCTGTCAACTCCACCATTTCGCGAGTAGGGGTTTATGGAGGCAGCTGAGCGTTTGACTAAATGATACATGAAAAGTAAAAAAACTACGTGGACTTTCACCTAGTAGTACACTGCAATATGGAGGCAGCTGAGCGTTTGACTAAATGATACATGAAAAGTAAAAAAAAACTACGTGGACTTTCACCTAGTAGTACGCTGCAATTCAGTGACAATCTTAAAACTTAATTTCCGTTTTACTGCTTTAGTGTAATTGGGCTAGATACGTGTGTGCAATGTGTTAAATTTACTTTCTTAACGTCGAAATAAAATAAAGGCGATAAGAAGTTGTTTTATTTAATATTTAATTTCATTGAAGCTATCACACCTATTTGATAGATCAGTCCAAAGGATAGGCACGAATATTTACTCGTGGTGTTTGTCGCCAGATTATGAATAGTGGCCCGCCTTTTATGATTCTTAGACAGGTGTACTGTTGCAGGTGTACTGTATACATAACTATATTTAGAGCAGTATTCAAAATTTATTAGTTTTTCACAAACGTAACCACTGTGTTTCCCATGCACACTTGATTCATATTAAAAATACAAAAGACAGAAATAAGAAAACCTTTTTTAAATAAGATCGTCTAATGGAGTTTATATTTATTTAACATTCTTTTCTCAAAGATATTTAAAGTTGAACATTGAACAGAAATGAAATCTGATTCCTTGACCGTCGAAGGGCGAGACATGTCTTTCATCGAACCATTTCTACCTTTTCATGAAGGTGTAAAGAATCAGGTTACTTCACTTTGGGGATAAACGGGTAATAAAAAAAAAATTTAAAATGATTCCAATTTCACTTCTTTTGTGTTACTTACCTATATAAGATATAGAATATGTACAATCTGTTAAATACACTTTCTAAACCTCGAAATTTAGGCTTAAAGAACGTTCCTTTTTCTTTATTTTATTGAAGCTATCACGCCTATTTAATGAAACATTACAAAGAAAAGGCGCGCAGATTAACTTGTGGCGTTTGGCGCGAAATTATAAATAGTGGCGCGCCTTTCGTGATTCTTAGACAGGTGTATTGTTGAAGAAGTATATTCAAGTACATTTAGAGCAGTGGACTCAAACGTGTAATTTAAGCGTGTTGGGAATAAAGAGAATAAAAGCGCGTTGGATTTTCACGCTGGCGACCTGGGTTCAATCCTCTTTGCGACCACTTTTTCAGCTCGATTTTAGGTTCTTTTCCTGAATCGGACGGAAGACCTCTCGTTGCTCGCAACGAGATCGTTTCTAGTTATTATTATTATTCTTTTTTTTTTAGACAAAATTTTGTGCAGGCGATTTCTCGTAAACTATTTGGTGGATTTCAATGAGAATTTTAGGAATTATAGGTCATTATATGAATTTTATATAAAATTCCGTTTGTTGGAAAATTCGGTACCAGTGCCAAGTTATGGGCAATTTCCTGATTTTAAAATGCAATTTTGTCTTCGAGTGTTCTCGAAAACGGCTAAAGATATTAACTGGAGAATTGTTAGAGATGATAGACCATGAGTTATAGATGTGCAATTTTGACTTCGTTTGCGTCGTAAGAACTTCCGGTCGCTACAGAAGGTGAATTCAAAATGTACACTTTTTCAACTTTTTTTGTTTTTCAATATTTTTCTTTGATATAATTAATGGTAATCAAGACCCTACTGGAAAGGTCAAATATATAATTTATTTAAGAATTGATCAATCTGCACACTAGATATTCGCATTTAAAAATCTGAAGCGTGTCCAAGATGGCGGCGGTCTCGGTAAACTCCGCCATTAAGCAAGTCGGGTTCTAGAAGGTCAGCTGAGCGTTTAGATGAACAAAACTTCTACCAAAAAGATTTATGAAATGTAAAGGATTCTTTTGATTGCTACATCGCAATTACGTTGCATTGAGTATACTTTTAACATGAGGTTTCCTTAAACTTCTATTGAAATCGCTTTTGCATCTCATTGTAGAATACAACATGACTACAAGTGGAAATACGATGACTTCAGTCTTTTATTTTGCACCAGGGAAAACTTATCCTAAACCATGGTTATAATGCTTTTCAAGAAACTTGCCTTATTCACTATGTTTCTGAAGTATGACTTGACTTCTGTTTATTTTTCTTTACGCAGGCTTGTGACATATTAAATGAATAGAAAAGACAAAAATAAGAAAAACATTTTTTAAAAGATTGTTTATTAAAGGTTATATAAATAATAAGTAATAAATGCAAGTTATTGACATAAATAGTATCAGATTCCTTGACCGTTGGAGGACGAGTGATTTTTTTTCAGGGAAACATTCCAGTCTTTTTATGAATGTGTAACTCACCTCCACTTTGGGGGTAAACAGGATACAAAATTCGTGGAAAATCTTACCGAATTCACAGTTTATTGTTACTTGGCCGTATACGAAATTATATTTGTAAGAACTTACATTTCTAATTTTCATTGAAGCTATCACATCCATTAAATAAATCAAACATTTCAAAGGAATAGCGTTAAGAACTACTTGTGACGTTTGGCACGAAATAATGCATCATGATCTGACTTAGTAGTAGACAAATGGCGACAATAGTCTAGAAATATATAACATTGCCATGCCTGTATATGGAGTTGCATGGGATAAAAAGTTGAATACATATCGAAAAAAGGAAAGAAAACTGTATCATCTGTTCATCATAAATAGATTATCTATCCTAAAAATTACTGTTAAAATTCAAGTTACAAATTCCGATGTGATCATCTTGACAAAAGTTTGGCAAGCTGGCAGCTGTCATTTTACAATTCCAAACTGAATTTTTAAAAAGATGTAATGTATGTTGGAATAAAAAAAAAGCAATCTCGCGATATTCGAATGTTAAATTTGAAGCGGGTTTCCAAAGGTGTAATGGGTACCGCAATGGATTTTCACGCTGGCGACCCGGGTTCAATCCCCCGTGTTTCAGATTTTTAAAATCACTTTTTCAGTTTGATTTTACGGGGTTTTTTTTCTGAATCGGACGGAAGACCTCTCGTTGCTCGCAACGAGTTTCTTTTCTAGTTATTCTTTTTTTTCTTATTTGTTCTCCGGTACTTTTTTGTCCGGAAGTGTTCTCAGAAACTGTTCACCCAACTGACCTAAAACCTTTTTAGGGTTAATGGGTGTGTAGTGTAGGTGTGCGGAACGAAGGTCATTTTGCGCGCATACGCATGCACGTGCGTGCGCGTGCAACACGTGAAATGACATATACTTAATATAGCTATAACTATTACATTTTTTAATGAAATGATTTGAAACTCATTATATAAAGATATATTAATAGTGTAGATAATGTGACACTGTCAAATTAGCACGAACTCACGCGCATGCACGTGCGCTTCGCTCTGATTGGCTAAAACAAAAATCTCAGTATCTTCTCTGTTTTTTGACGAAATGCTTTGAAATTTAAAACATGGTCATGAATTAGGATATCCTACAATATGATGTAGTGAAAATTTCATGAAATCACGCACATGCACGTGTGCTGCAATCTGATTGGCTGACACTTTAAAAGACTAATCGCCTTTGTTTTTTGACGAAATGCTTTGAAATTTAAAACATAATCATACATTAGGATGTCCTGCAATATGATATACAAAAAAATTTCAAGAAATTACGCGCATGCACGTGTTCTGCGATCTGATTGGCTGAAACTTTAAATGACTATATATCTTTTGTTTTTTGACGAAATGCTTTGAAATTTAAAACATAGTCATTCATTAGGATATCCTACAATGCGATATAGAAAAAAAAATCATGAAATCACGCGCATGCACGTGTGCTGCAATCTGATTGGCGGAAACTTGAAATGGCTATAACTCCCTTGTTTTTCAACCAAACAGGATGGGATTCAGAACATGGATAAATATTAGGGACTTCTACAAGAAGGTATGGTCATCATGCACGTGCACGCACGTGCGTGCATTTGGAACGAGTGAAATTAGAAATACACTTGAATGAGTGATTTTTAATACTTTTGGACTGCATGCTTTCATACATAGTATATTACAGGGAATATGGCACTAAAAGGGAGTTGGGGAGTGTTTGGGGAACATCTGTAACGGTTCCCGTTACAATTAGCACTAGTTACCATTGAACTGTTCTTTGTATTTAACAAAGATGATTTTACGGCCAAATTGCCATTAATTTTGAATGAAATGGTTGCAAAGTGTAGGCGGGATCGACAGTTAGCGTGCGTATTTCTTCAAACGTGACTTTAAATTGAAATATCCACCAGACTTTAACTATAACCAAAAAGAATATTGATTTTATTTGTCTTTCAAAAAAGCCCATTTGTCATCATTATTATGAATAAATTTCCACATTACAGTGCAGAATAGAATCATTGTCGCAGGCGGACCGATAGGTTGCCACACAAAAGGAATACTAGAACAGTTCTTGAAATTTATCACATTTATTCAAGATTACGAAACTTCATAAAATCCTCACAAACAAATATACATTGCGGGTTCCAGTAAATTTTCAACCAAGCCTATTTTGTACTCCTTACTAGGATATTGACGGTAGTGAAGGAAAAACGTCAAGATTATTGTGCAACACTATATATTCAAGAAGTGGTGTGGATCAGATGTGGATACTCAAAAATTCCAAAGAACTTTTGAACAACTTGAAATCACAAGATTTTACAAAAATCATCAGCTTAAAAACTTACGAGTTTTCAATTTTTATATTCCACCGTTCTTAACGATAAATTAAAGTCCAGGCTTTTTGATGTCATTGACAGCTGCTTTTTCAATAAAAATGGAACTCGTAAATTTACTTATCTGGATATTGTTCATTTGCAAAATTATTTTGTTAATACACAGTCTGATTTTACACACAAGTACTCTGAAGTTGACATCAAAAAATGTTTCAGTTTCTGATTGACAATATCTATGTGGTTTTTGGAGACCAGGTATTCCAACAATGTATTAGAATTCCCATGGGTACCAAATGCGCTCCTTAATTAGCAGACCTATTTTAATATTTATATGAAGCAGAATTTGTGCAAAATCTATTGTGTGAAAAGAAGAAAACACCTACTTCAACTCGACATTAAGATATATCGACGACGTATTGTCAATAACCAATCGTAATTTCCATTCCTACGTCGATACGATATATCCTGATGAGCTTGAGATAAAAGATACCACAGAGTCTGACACATCTGTTTCATACTTGGATATTTTACTTGAAAAAGACGTTAATGGTAATCTTAACAACCAAGCTATATGATAAATGTGATGACTTTAACTTTTCTATCGTCACCTTCCCTTACTTATGCAGCAATATACCTTCATCACCTGCATACGGAGTCTATACATGTCAGTTGATTCGATACGCAAGAGCTTGCTCTACTATTAGCAGTCTCGTTGAAAATCATCATATCGTTAGTTCTATGGTCGATACAATGACCTTGTCAGCAAATGCAATTTATCATTGAATCAAATGCTGACGGACGTTTTTCATTCTAATTGTTAGTCCATTAATTGCATTTTATACACTGAATTGACGACGGATTTTTTCTGTTATTTCCTGATCATGACAATGAGCACACGGCAGGTGTGACCAGTCAGCAGGGGATGCTCACTCTCTATGGCACCTGATCCCACCTCTGATGTTTCGGAGGTCCGTGTTTGCTCTGCTCCTGTTTTGTATTGTTTTATGGACTTTGATATTGAATACTGTTCGTTATCTCCACATCCTTCTTCAAGGCTAAAAACATATCTAAATGTTCTGTTATGGTATGTTGTTTGGGTGTAATGGCTTCCTGGACCAATTTGGGATCTACTGAAATATTGTAAATTTCACACAATATATCAATTGTATATAAAATGTGGCCATTTCAGGAAACTGTATAAGATAAAACCTTTAATTTGATAAAACAAACCAAAAAACCTTAGAAGAGATGTAAAGTCTGGTCAGATATAATTGATGTAGAATAATACTGTAATACTCGAGCAAATGAAGTGTGTCTGCTCTACTCAATTGCTACACCCAAACTCATGAACTGACCATATAACAGCAGGGGATTAGACATTTAAATAAGTTATTTACATAGCGAAAATGTGTATGTTAAAATATATGAAATAATGTTTGGACGTTAATTGTGACAATCATCAACAATGAATATCAACGTTCTCCATTTTACAAAGGTCTCTGTAGTTGCTACATAAAAAACCAAAATTAGAGTTATGCACTATCCATAAGTACCCTTTCCTCATTCTAGCTTTTGCGTTTGCGTCACAAACTTTAAAGTAGTAGGGTCTGTCATTAAGATCTGGTCTCAATAAGGATACTGAAAAAAATGTTAAAGAACATATTTATCATTCGTAATTTTAATTATCATAATTTGATACAAATAAATTCATAAATAATAAAATTGCTGAAAATCTCAAAAAGACACACATGAATTAGTCAGATATTAAAGGAGCATGGACACAGTTTTGTCCTGATACAAGACAGATTAGAGCTCCAAACCTTTGTTATGTAAACAAGGTTAGTGTCATGTTTTTGTTTACACAGGTTAATATACTAATATCTGTTCGTTCAAAGTAGATAATTTCAAAAAAAAGTTAATTTTAAATACCATTCGACAGTTACTATTGATTTGCTGAACGTCATTTTGTTATAAATATGATATTTTCTATCTGTGAACATAAACAAGGCACGAGCTTTGTTTACATTATGAAGAACTTAAAGTTCTGAATCGCGATTGTTAATCAACAAATGATGTTCAAATTTTTGCTAATCAATAGATGATGCCCTAGGTAGGAATCGTAAACATTAATATTGGTTTTCAAAAATCAGCTGAAACTGTGTCCAGGCGCCTTTAAGTAAGAGAAAAGTATTCCTAGAAAGGACAAGGGTATTGGATGTCTTTCGACTTCCTTCAGAAGACCTCATTGTTCTTTTCTGTTTTATATTATTTTCCACTTGCAACAGAGGAGACGTAGAAAAACAGTCGTGTGTTTGTTTGTGGATGAGCCAGTTAGTCCTAGCTCATTGCTCACAGTACCTCTAATTCTTGATGATTTAGGCATGTGTTTCATAATGTATTCCAAAATTAATAGATTATTGATTGTCAACTTCATGAGTAAATGTTATTTTGCAGAGAAAGCTAGGTTTCTCGTCAAGCTGCAGTTCCCAAGTCTTAGACGGAAGCTGCATAGTAATTGCCTCATAAACGATGAATTACTACTTTGATATTTGATGGTTAAAATACAGTTCGTACACTAACACGAGGGCTGTTCGGAAATTATTGAGATGTGAATATTCTTATTTCTTTCGTCTTTCCGTGAAAATTTTCATATACATTTGACTAACACTTGGAATTAATAAAAGCAAGCTATATTTTACAAATATTTTATTTCTTTTCTTCAGTGATATTTTAATGTGTAAATGGTAGGTGTACTCGGCGCAGTCACAAAATCAGATATTGAAAATATGTAACAAATTCGTTCAAACTCCCGGTGGACCTTTAGCAAGAGCAAAAATAATTCATGTATATTATTTTTCAATATATATCTCATCTCTCTGTTATCAAATATGTCATTCCAAAAATTCAAAGTATCTTTTCGTGGAGGGATGTTTCACTCACCATTTAAAAAAAAATGGTACGAAGACCCACACTGTATAAAAAACTTAGTTTACCTACTTTAAATTTCGGAATATATTCTAAAAAAAACTCCCAAGTCCAATTGTGTGTTTGCTATACAAATAGAACTGTTTGTTATTGAAAGGGAAATGTTTGTGCGACTTCGTGGCTCAGTGGTCATAGCGACGGTGTTGAAGCACCCAGTTATTTGTCGCGAGTGTTCGAATCAGGATTTTTAAGGTTCAAGTTGAAATTTATAGATAAATACATTTTTTTATTTACGGTCAATTAATATATTTAATACAATAAACACGTTTTCAAGATATATAACATTTGGAAGCATTACACGATTGAAATGTAAACAATCATGGGTAAACCAGCACGGTATGCCTGTTCCGTATACAAAAACAGTTAAAAGGAAAGGTAAAGCGTACCATATCTCCCAACCCCTGAAAACCCCTGAAAAACGACAACTGCAAGTTTCAAAAATATAGATAATATCATTTGGTGCTATACAAAGTTTAACTGTCTAGGTAAATCGTACGACTATGAAATTTCCGATATGCTCACAGAGCAACAACTCGGTGTGGGCATATGACTCGCCTAATCCCCACAGATTCTTTTGAACGTTTTTACCCTGGTTTAATATTTTATAGGAAATATATACCAGTGAAAAAACCAAACCCTCTGAGATTTTTTTCTCAAAGTTTTTGTTTTAACAGGCCGTTCAGTCTTGAAGACTTTTTTATCGCTCTACACAAATATATAGGTATGCTCGATGCGCCGCATTGACGACAAAATCGTCGTCCTCAGATTTTTAGACCGCATTTAAATTCATGTATTTCTGCTCGAAATTCTAACAAAGTTGCACAAGCAGGCACGTAGCAACGGGGGGGGGGGGGGGTGTACCAAATTTTTTCCCAACATTACTTTTACAATTGAAAATGTTCATTGAAAAGCTGGTTGCCCCCCACCCACCCACCCTTTTTATACTACACGAAATAAATATGAGGGAAATGTAGTAAGGAATGGAAAAAAAATTGGTACTGAAAGAAGTTGGCATTATAAAAAGTTTGCCTAACCCCGAAAACTTACCTTCACAAGACGGAAAATCTCCTGTCGGCAGCCATTGCCCATCTCCTCCACAGACATATCCTGTTCGGAAGTCATGACCAGAACTTAGTAGAGTACCAGATTGACAGAAAATAAAACAAAACTGAATGACCTCCTTTTTCCATCCATTACAAGCTAAAGCGCCATTTTTTGGAATAGTAACGTTTGGGCAAGGGTAAGCTGAAAGTATAAGAGAAAGTACTAAATAATACGTTTTATATTTTTGATAGATAAATTATTATTTTCGAGTTTTAGTGAAATTTTAATGAATCAAAAAACTGTTTTTTCAATAACGCAAGCGTAGCTATTCAAATTAATTTAATGTTTCTATCAAAACCTTATGTAATTTTAAAATAATAATTATCTACTCAATCTGAGGAGATTTTCCAAAACTCTATTTAAATTAACATTCATACGGATCCATGCACTTCTAACCAATGCAATGACGCTGATGATTGCTACCTACATTTATTGATATGATCTTTGTATATTCAAACTCACGCTGAACAATGATTTTGAAGGTACACTCAGTCCTTAGACCGTTTGAGAGTTTTAAAGCACTATAGAAAGCAACATAATCTCCCCAAAGAAAGGTATTTCCATGATCAGGGAAATTAGTGGTAACTTCAATACTGTGATTAAATGGATCGTAGAAGTGTGGCGCCTTCCAGAAAACATCAACAATTCGCGATGATGACAGTTTTCGTATGTCTGATGGACAGTTCAGAACCATTGGTGGCTGGATATCTTAGATAAAAAAAAGTTATTTTATTTCATTTCTTCAATTCAATGCGTATCAAAGACTGACTTACTCTTCAATTATACCGTTTGCAATTTCTATAGTCTAAACAATGAAATTGTCAGCAAATACAATCATTAGGTTGAATTCTGACTGACGTTTTTCATACTTTTAAGGAATTGCCCCTTATGGTAAAATTATTCCATATTTCCCACGGTCGTTTGCTTCCGACGCCTATGTTCATATATGTGTCCTAGATTTAAGTTGTCGAAACACGAACACGTGTATAGGCCATAGGTCACTTCTCCTCTGCCATATTGAATGCAATGTTGCAGTTGATGAAACGGGAGTTGGCCAGGAAGCCGATTTTTATGGATGTTAAAATAGCAGAGGAAGTTGAGTTGCTTACGAAGTCGGGTGATAATGACTGAGGGTAATTATCTGTATCAGATGATGGATATATGTGGCTGTGCCGATTTCTCGACGTGACTCAGATGGACTGTTTACGGAAGTGGAGTACTCGGCCTCGTGGGTCCTCGGTGATAGTAGACAGAATATTGCGCTAGCGACTTGCTTTTGATCCGAAGATAATTCATTATTCATTTTGTTTGTAAAAGGATATATCATATGTAAATACTTAGTAAACGATTAAACAAAACATCTATTTTTTCCTCAATGTATATTTATACGCAACTCTTATACATGCAGGCTGACATTAGACCTTTCAGTAGTATTTCAATAAAGAAATATACATACCCAGGTATTACCAAGAAATTAACAAGATGTCATTTTGTAGTGTTTAACATAGAGTAACAATTGAAAATGGATTATTATTATTATTATTATTATTATTAATATTATTATGTTTATTCAGGCAAAGAGTTAAATTCATTACAAATCAGAACACAAATTACATTCAAAAATTAATTAGGGATCGCTTAAAAGTTCTAGCACATACATGTAGCTATCACATCAAAACAATATCACTCCAGGTATTATCGCAGTTACCATTATCACAGGATTATACAGATCTCAGAACCAGATCTTATCACATACAACACAAATCAACATATTTTTAATCAATCTTTGCCTAGGATAACCCATGAAAGCAATATATAAAACATGCTTATTTCCAATGGGGTCCTAAGATGGTACAAGTTGATTATAATTAAGTGACTAAGACAGCATAGACAAAAAATAAAAAATAAAATTGAGGATTACATAATTTTCCTAGCCTGAATAAAATAATTTGACATATATATACATATTCACATTTTCAGGTTAATACAAATTATTTTTAAAAAGTTTCATTCCCTTGTAAAAATATTATATATAAATACATTCTTTATCCTTTAGCTTCTTGT